>NW_022475293.1:198948-199695 GCF_009193585.1 Aspergillus caelatus
ACTACCAAAACCAAACCGACTACCAAAACCAAACCGACTACCAAAACCAAACCGACTACCAAAACCAAACCGACGACCAAAAAATCGAAGCCACGCAACTCGGCCACGCAATCGTCCGCAACAACTGCGCATTCCCAATCTACCTCTGGTCCGTATCCTCGACCGTCAGCGAGCAGCAAAACATAACCCAGGGCGCCCTCTACGCCGAGACATTCCGACAGGATCCGCAAACCGGCGGCGTGAGCATCAAGCTCACGAATGTGCCGAACGGGCTCTCGACTTCGGCGCCGCAGACTATCTTCGCGTATACCCTTGTCGCGGATAGGGTTTGGTATGATTTGTCGGATGTCTTTGGAGATCCGTTTAGGGGTAGTAGGGTGTTTTTGGATGGGGAGGTTACGGACATTGTTTGGGAGAGGGGGGTGCCGCCTGCTGTGTCTAGGGTTGGGGTTCAGAGGGCTGGGGTGGATTTGGTTTTGACGATTTGTTAGGTAGGGACCTTTTAATAAGGGTGGGTTTAGAGAGTTGTTTTCTTGGAGGGATATTAGATAGTGGATGGTGGGATGCTTGGATGTGGTTCATGAGGGTGATCGGATTTAATGGTTATGTTTGGTTTTTGTAAGTTATCGGAAACTAGAATGATGCTTAGCTAGTTATTGTAATGGGTTGGTTGCGCAAGGGAGATCGTCATTCCTTACAGTCCTCGTCAGTTCTACTCAGCTTAGAAATGAAGGATAACCAAAAAAA